>NW_028156183.1:0-28185 GCF_964263955.1 Coregonus lavaretus | reverse complement strand
GTTGCACTGAAAAATCAACACTAGGTAACACTGGCCAATTTGCTGTGTATGATTCTAATACCAAGCAGACAAATGACTCAAATGGGCAGAGTTCCCTCAGAGCACAGCCCTTTACTGCCCCCTATTGATCGCTGTCGGTCTCACCTCACAGGCCAAGCAGCACCAGGCTCTATTCATTGTTCTGTTGGTCTCACCTCACAGACCAAGCAGCACCAGGCTCTATTCATTGTTCTGTCAAAGGATGTGTCATTGTGAAGGCACACTGCAATTAGAGCTGAATAGCAAATAATGTTTTATGATATAAAGTCATTCAGGGACACAAACAAACAGCATCCACATTCAATGAAGGAAATGGATGCAACTGCCTTTCTCTATTCTACTGGATATGTAGAGAGAGAAAGAGAGGGGGGTAGAGAGCGAGCGAGAGGGAAAGAGCGAGATGGAAAGAGCGAGAGTGAAAGAGCGAGAGGGAAAGAGCGAGAGGGAAAGAGCGAGAGGGAAAGAGCAAGAGGGAAAGAGAGAGAGGGAAAGAGAGAGAGAGGGAACGAGAGAGAGGGAAAGAGAGAGAGGGAAAGAGAGAGAGGATGAGGCCATAGACAGAAGGAAGCAGAGGTTTGAGGTAAGAGTGACTGTTGAGATGTTTCAAGGTGGATTGAGCCAGTCACATAGAAAACTAAATCATTCAGGTTTGAAGTGTTGCAAGCTGCAAGGCCAAGTCTCTACTCAGCACAATGTGCCGCCTCACGGCCATAGAACAATCCATAATTTGCTTTTTTTGACATAAGTAGCAATTCATGTGAGTGTGTCTGGGTCTACTGGGGGAATGGAAGGGGTTAAATACTGCTCTCTGTTGTAGTAGAGAACCCCTTGTTTGCTCTTGTTGAGGTAATTGAAATCGACTTTTAGAAGACTGGGTACATTAACTGTTCTTCATCGATTAGGACGGTGCTTATACAATACAATACAGTACAGTACAATACAGTACAATACAATACAGTACAATACAATACAGTACAATACAGTACAACACAATACAGTACAGTACAGTACAATACAGTACAATACAGTACAATACAATACAATACAGTAGAGTACAATACAATGCAGTACAATACAATACAGTACAATTCAGTACAATACAGTACAGTACAATACAGTACAAAACAATGCAGTACAATACAGTACAGTACAGTACAGTACAGTACAATACAGTACAATACAATACAATACAATACAGCACAATTCAACACAATACAGTGCAGTACAATACAATAAAACACAATACAGTACAGTAAAATACAATACAATACAATACAGTACAATACAATACAATACAATACAGTACAAAACAATAGGTAAGTCTGCCGGACCTTGGTGTATTTTCATAAGAACCCATAGTATGCTACGCATTAAGTAGCAACTCAGTGTTTTTTTGGCTAGAGTGTCCACCCTGAGATCAGAGAGTAGGGGGTAATTCAGTAACTGGCTTTCGGCAACAACATGCTTCACAGGCAGTCAGTCCATCTCTATTCTCTCTGTGAATGTTTTATTGATCATGTACTGGCCTGTTACCAATGACTTCATTACCTGTATTGTACTGGCCTGTTACATACTATATGACTTCATTATCTGTATTGTACTGGCCTGTTACATACTGTATGACTTCATTACCTGTATTGTACTGGCCTGTCACATATGACTTCATTACCTGTATTCTACTGGCCTGTCACATATGACTTCATTACCTGTATTCTACTGGCCTGTCACATATGACTTCATTACTTGTATTGTACTGGCCTGTTACATAACATATGACTTCATTACCTGTATTGTACTGGCCTGTCACATATGACTTCATTACCTGTATTGTACTGCCTGTTACATACCATATGACTTCATTACCTGTATTGTACTGGCCTGTCACATATGACTTCATTACCTGTATTGTACTGGCCTGTCACATATGACTTCATTACCTGTATTGTACTGCCTGTTACATACAGTATGACTTCATTACCTGTATTGTACTGGCCTGTTACATAACATATGACTTCATTACCTGTATTGTACTGGCCTGTCACATATGACTTCATTACCTGTATTGTACTGCCTGTTACATACCATATGACTTCATTACCTGTATTGTACTGGCCTGTCACATATGACTTCATTACCTGTATTGTACTGCCTGTTACATACAGTATGACTTCATTACCTGTATTGTACTGGCCTGTTACATAACATATGACTTCATTACCTGTATTGTACTGGCCTGTCACATATGACTTCATTACCTGTATTGTACTGGCCTGTCACATATGACTTCATTACCTGTATTGTGCTGGCCTGTTACATACTGTATGACTTCATTACCTGTATTGTACTGGCCTGTCACATATGACTTCATTACCTGTATTGTGCTGGCCTGTTACATACTGTATGACTTCATTACCTGTATTGTACTGGCCTGTCACATATGACTTCATTACCTGTATTGTACTAGCCTGTCACATATGACTTCATTACCTGTATTGTACTGGCCTGTTACATACGGTATGACTACATTACCTGTATTGAACTGGCCTGTTACATACGGTATGACTTCATTACCTGTATTGTACTGGCCTGTTACATACGGTATGACTTCATTACCTGTATTGTACTAGCCTGTTACATATGACTTCATTACCTGTATTGTACTAGCCTGTCACATATGACTTCATTACCTGTATTGTACTAGCCTGTCACATATGACTTCATTACCTGTATTGTACTAGCCTGTCACATATGACTTAATTACATGTATTGTACTGGCCTGTTACATACGGTATGACTTCATTACTTGTATTTACATCTTACTATTACCATTATATGACTTATTACAACACTACCTTCAGCACCTGTACAGCACTAATGATACCATGGATGCTGTGAAAGGAGACGTTCCTTGAGTATAAAGGGGGAAAAAATGATATATTGATATTTGATTCAGTTCATGGCTTGTGCTTGCTGCATGGATGTTTGTCTACCAACTCCTGTTGAGACACACACAAACTCGGCAACATTTCAATTCACACCCAATATGAGCACAAACGCTACCAATGCGTATCGACACAGATAAACGGTTTGAAATTACTTACAATGCACACATAGAAACACCACACACATCCAGCCACACACATCCAGCAACACACATCAAGCCACACACATCCAGCCACACACATCCAGCCACACACTTCCAGGCACACACTTCCAGGCATACACTTCCAGGCACACACATCCAGCCACACACATCCAACCACACACTTCCAGGCACACAAGCGCACATAAACACACAAACACACATGTGAACCATTGCAGGTCCAGTAAATAGCTCCTCCCTCCACATATCTAAACGGACACGAGGGGATAGAAAGATGAGAAGGAAAGGATGAAACACAATGGCCTTACACTCCGTCAATGGCCTTACACTCCGTCAATGGCCTTACACTCCGTCAATGGCCGTACACTCCGTCAATGGCCTTACACTCCGTCAATGGCCTTACACTCCGCCAATGGCCTTACACTCCGTCAATGGCCTTACACTCCGTCAATGGCCTTACACTCCGTCAATGGCCTTACACTCCGTCAATGGCCTTACACTCCGTCAATGGCCGTACACTCCGTCAATGGCCTTACACTCCGTCAATGGCCTTACACTCCGCCAATGGCCTTACACTCCGTCAATGGCCTTACACTCCGTCAATGGCCTTACACTCCGTCAATGGCCTTACACTCCGTCAATGGCCTTACACTCCGTCAATGGCCTTACACTCCGTCAATGGCCTTACACTCCGTCAATGGCCTTACACTCCGTCAATGGACTTACACTCCGTCAATGGCCTTACACTCCGTCAATGGCCGTACACTCCGCCAATGGCCTTACACTCCGTCAATGGCCTTACACTCCGCCAATGGCCTTACACTCCGTCAATGGCCTTACACTCCGTCAATGGCCTTACACTCCGTCAATGGCCTTACACTCCGTCAATGGCCTTACACTCCGCCAATGGCCTTACACTCCGTCAATGGCCTTACACTCCGTCAATGTGTACGTCTTAGAGATGCATCATTAAAGAGAGAGAGAGAGAGAGAGAGAGACAGCGAGAACGAGAGCGAGAGAGAGAGAGAGAGAGAGAGAGAGAGAGAGAGAGAGAGAGAGAGAGAGAGAGAGAGAGAGAGAGAGAGAATGAGAGCGAGAGAGAGAGAGAGAGAGAGAGGGGCTATGGCTGACGGGAGAGGCTTCTGTAGGGTTGAACCCAAGCTACAGGCTTCTGTAGGGTTGAACCCAAGCTACAGGCTTCTGTAGGGTTGAACCCAAGCTACAGGCTTCTGTAGGGTTGAACCCAAGCTACAGGCTTCTGTAGGGTTGAACCCAAGCTACTGGCTTCTGTAGGGTTGAACCCAAGCTACAGGCTTCTGTAGGGTTGAACCCAAGCTACAGGCTTCTGTAGGGTTGAACCCAAGCTACAGGCTTCTGTAGGGTTGAACCCAAGCTACAGGCTTCTGTAGGGTTGAACCCAAGCTACAGGCTTCTGTCACACAGTTCCATGATTAGTGAGAATTAGGGGAGATTTATAGGACTATTGTTCAACCCCTATTGTACACTTTTTTCCACCTTCCAATATTTTATGGATTTAATCTGAATATGGCAACTTTCAGGATGAAATAACGACAGCATTTTTTATTCATCATTGTATTTAGTGCGTAAAGGCTCTCCAAACCTGTTTTTTTATGATTCATACATACTTCCCTAACCCCAAAAATATGCCTACATAATCTACAAAATCTGAGTATTTTTAAATCTACCAGTTGGTGCTGAAACGAATATGCATACATTTAGATGTCTTTCTTTCGTTGATCTCTATATTCTGAACCTGTTCTTTCCATGTATTCTATTGAGTCTGCCGACAAAATTCTAATTAAAAGATACACCGTATTTAAAGGGATGGCTTAACCTATTAAAACAAATCTACGTTGAAACAAAAGTATACACATCACACACATGGTTATGGGCTTAAAAAAAGAAGACACCTATACCATGTCAGATATAGAGTTGAAATGTATTCAATTTTGAGTTTGCATCCCAATATTACGCTTTATATACTTCACAGAAGATTGAAATATAACAAAACCATTTGACATAGATACACCGGATTTTCTGATTTTTTAAAATGTTTATTAATTATGAAATTATGAAGAATATTAATAAAATTCCACCCATGAGGCCACTAGAGGGCGATTTGGTCATTCGACTGCAGGAAAGGGCTACGATAAATGTACTGAAAACCCTATTGAATGAAAACTCCACGAGAAAATCTGTTGGGAGGGTTTTTCAGCAGTTTAATTAAATGTATTCAGTGAGCGCAAGGTAGACACACCTTTAGAGCGCATTACGCGCCTGCATTAGGTAAGTCTGAATACCAACTACTGAGAAGTGTGTAGGAAAGGCGTACATTTCCTGAGTCTGAATATGCAGCCTTGGGTGCTAAAGGTAGTGGTTATGAAATACTGGATACGTAGGCAGAGCTGATATTACCCAAAAGATATCGGGGCAAAAGCCTCACTGTCAACAGAGCACTGGGGAACACTAGCTACCACAGCAATGGCCCGCACAGCAACACACTCTGCACTCTAACTGTCCATCCCAAATGGCACCCCTGTTCTGTATATAGTGCACTGCTTTTGACCAGGGCCAGGGAATAGGGTGCACTATGTAGGGAATAGGGTGCCATTTGGGCCACAGTCTATCTCCCTCTGACCTTTGACCTGTAGAAGGAGAACTAGATATGGCACAGCTGGTGTTGTATATACTGTATATACATTAGACCTCAACACAGTGTTGCAGCACAGACAGACATTAGACCTCAACACAGTGTTGCAGCACAGACAGACATTAGACCTCAACACAGTGTTGCAGCACAGGCAGACATTAGACCTCAACACAGTGTTGCAGCACAGACAGACATTAGACCTCAACACAGTGTTGCAGCACAGACAGACATTAGACCTCAACACAGTGTTACAGCACAGGCAGACATTAGACCTCAACACAGTGTTACAGCACAGGCAGACATTAGACCTCAACACAGTGTTGCAGCACAGGCAGACACACACACACACAGAGAGAGAGAGAGAGAGAGAGAGAGAGAGACACACACAAACTAGGAATGTAAATTGGTAGCTCTCTCATGCAAGTTATTAGCAGGTTATGAAAAGAGAGAGACACCTCCATCTTTATAAGATTACACTGGCAGATAATATGAAGGCTTCTAACAGAGAAGACAGAGGAAAGCACATAACCAGAAATATATTGCTTTTATTTGACTCGGTTTAGAATTCCCATGGCAAAACTGGGCCCAAAAAATCCATTCAGTTTTTCTATATTTTACCTCTCAGGTAAGTCTAATAAAACCTAAAGAATCAACTAAAATCTTTCCTTCAAAATGTCTCTACCTGGCATTGTCACCTATCAGTCGTCTGTCTGACCGCGCCCGGCAAACGTTGTCAGGGCGAACCAACCAATCTCATCCTACGGTTCCCGCTGTCAATACTGACAAAGCAGAATTCTGTCACCAGATATCTATGTCCATAGAGCTTTAAGCAGACAGGAATGTTCCAATTGTCCATAAATGGACTTGTGGATTGACCCCTGCCAGCTGCCATACGTCCTGCTAACTACCTAGGTCTCAGCTCTGGAGTCAGTGGGGAGATAACATCAAAAAATCAACAGCTATAGTTATTTAACTGTCACAGTCCTTGTCTCTGATGACTTTACACTAGAGTTATTTAACTGACACAGTGCTTGTCTCTGATGACTTTACACTAGAGGTATTTAACTGACACAGTGCTTGTCTCTGATGACTTTACACTAGAGGTATTTAACTGACACAGTGCTTGTCTCTGATGACTTTACACTAGAGGTATTTAACTGACACAGTGCTTGTCTCTGATGACTTTACACTAGAGTTATTTAACTGTCACAGTCCTTGTCTCTGATTACTTTACAGTAGAGTTATTTAACTGTCACAGTCCTTGTCTCTGATTACTTTACAATAGAGCTATTTAACTGTCAGAGTCCTTGTCTCTGATTACTTTACACTAGAGCTATTTAACTGTTACAGTCCTTGTCTCTGATTACTTTACACTATAGTTATTTAACTGTCACAGTCCTTGTCTCTGATTACTTTACACTAGAGTTATTTAACTGTCACAGTCCTTGTCTCTGATGACTTTACACTAGAGTTATTTAACTGTCACAGTCCTTGTCGCTGATGACTTTACACTAGAGCTATTTAACTGTCACAGTCCTTGTCTCTGATTACATTACACTAGAGCTATTTAACTGTCACAGTCCTTGTCTCTGATTACATTACACTAGAGCTATTTAACTGTCACAGTCCTTGTCTCTGATTACTTTACACTAGAGCTATTTAACTGTCACAGTCCTTGTCTCTGATTACTTTACACTAGAGCTATTTAACTGTCACAGTCCTTGTCTCTGATTACTTTACACTAGAGCTATTTAACTGTCACTGTGCTAGTCTCAGATTAATTTACACTATAGTTATTTAACTGTCACAGTCCTTGTCTCTGATGACTTTACACTATAGTTATTTAACTGTCACAGTCCTTGTCTCTGATGACTTTACACTAGAGGTATTTAACTGTCACAGTCCTTGTCTCTGATGACTTTACACTAGAGCTATTTAACTGTCACAGTGCTTGTCTCTGATGACTTTACACTAGAGTTATTTAACTGTCACAGTCCTTGTCTCTGATGACTTTACACTAGAGTTATTTAACTGTCACAGTCCTTGTCTCTGATTACTTTACACTATAGTTATTTAACTGTCATAAGCTGCACGTCTTCATAAGCTATTTAACTGTCACAGTCCTTGTCTCTGATTACTTTACACTAGAGTTATTTAACTGTCACAGTCCTTGTCTCTGATTACTTTACACTATAGTTATTTAACTGTCACAGTCCTTGTCTCAGATTACTTTACACTAGAGTTATTTTACTGACACAGTCCTTGTCTCTGATGACTTTACACTAGAGCTATTTAACTGTCACAGTCCTTGTCTCTCTTTCATTCGTCGTTTAGTTTTTATTTGTTTTTCCCTTTTCTGTCGTATTGTTTGTTGGCACATGTACTTGTCGTGTTTACATCCATAATGACCGTTTATGCAGGAGGGGGAAGAAAATGGAGTTGAAGTGGAACGAATGCCTTGACGCGTCTTTTTGATTAGTGCTGGCAGTTTGGGTGACATGATGGGATGTCACAAAGCACAGTGTGATCAGAGGCTGTCTGGAAGGAAATCAACATCTAAAATATCTCTTAAACATTTCCAAAACGTGTCTAAATCAAGACGCTATACAGGCGTAGGGGTTTTGGCTGTGCAGACAATGCCCTGGAGGCAGCCTACCTAACCATTCCAAAGATATGCCAATAGGTATTAAGCCCCTCTACTTAATGGAAACGAGACGCTGAACAGTGAGTCTGCTTCCTGCATTTGGACTGATGAGTTCACTTCTCCCTGACTGTGTCCCAAATGGCACCAAATGCCCTATATAATGCACTACTTTTGACCAGGGTCCATAGGGTCTGTTTTGGACTATGTATTGAATAGGGTGCCATCTGGGAAGGACCCCTATCTAACTTCCTCTCTCTGCCCTGCCGGCACATTGTGCTGACACAACATTAAAATCAAAATGACCTAATTTTGACATCATCACGCTATCCACTGTATTTGATTGGATAATTTGATCAGTATCAACTGTCTGTGGACCAATACAGTCTCAGGTTACAGCCATGTGTAATCCAGCTATACCGTCTATGTTACCTGTTCATACTGTCTCTCCCTGCTTGTATATTGCTAGACTCTTCACATCAGTTTCCGTTTGAGTCTGATAACCTTTTCACATTACTGAGTTGAGTCAAACTGAACCAAGCTGAACCCACCTGAACCAAGCTGAACCCAGCTGAACCAAGCTGAACCAACCTGAACCATACTGAACGCACCTGAACCAAGCTGAACCCAGCTGAACCAAGCTGAACCCACCTGAACTAAGCTGAACCAAGCTGAACCATGCTGAACCAAGATGAACGCACCTGAACCAAGCTGAACCCAGCTGAACCAAGCTGAACCAACCTGAACCAAGCTGAACGCACCTGAACCAAGCTGAACCCAGCTGAACCAAGCTGAACCCAGCTGAACCAAACTGAACCCACCTGAACCAAGCTGAACCCAGCTGAACCAACTGAACCAACCTGAACCAAGCTGAACCCAGCTGAACCAAGCTGAACCAACCTGAACCAAGCTGAACCAAGCTGAACCAAACTGGCCCATACAGTAGTTGCTGAAAATAACTTTGAGATGAGAAAGTATTTGATCCAGTTCAGTTAGGGAGAGTGCATTGTGACCCCGGTGTGAAGGCCTGACTCACCCAGACGATGGCTAACAGAAACATGTCACCCTGGAGGATTACACATCCAGTCATCTCCACAACCCCCTGACGTAACAGGCACTCTCTGTCTGGCTGTCTGCATTTCTGCCTGTCTGGTTGTCTGTCTGCCTGCCAACCATCACCACCCTCTATACTCTTAGAAACAAAGGTTATATCTAGAACCTAAAAGGGTTTTTTGGCTGTCCCCATAGGAGAACCCTTTGAAGAACCCTTTTGGTCACGAGTAGAACCTTTTTGATGGTTCCAGGTAGAACCTTTTTGGGTTCCATGTGGGACCCTTTTTACAGAGGGTTCTACATGGAACCCAAAATAGTTCTACCTGCAACCAAAACGTGTTCTACCTGGACCCAAAAGGGTTCTCCTAAGGGGACAGCCGAAGAACCCTTATGGAACCCTTTTTTCTAAGAGTGTACACTACAGCAGTCTGTCTGTCTGCCTGCCTGCCTGTCTGCCTGTCTACCTTGCTTCAAGCTATCCCAACACTACAGCTACCTGCTTTCCTGCCTGTCTGTCTGTCTGTCTGTCTGCTGTAACAGGTATTTCCATCCCAGCTCTGCTCTCTCCAACTTTCTGAGGTGCTTTTTTTTTTGCCTTCCTTTACCTCTCTGTATTTATCTTTTAAGTGTTTCCAGCCAGGACAGTTACAGGCATGTTTTGGTTTCCAGCCAGGACAGGTACAGGCATGCTTTGGTTTCAAGCCAGGACAGGTACAGGCATGTTTTGGTTTCCAGCCAGGACAGGTACAGGCATGTTTTGGTTTCCAGCCAGGATATGTACAGGCATGTTTTGGTTTCCAGTCAGGACATGTACAGGCATGTTTTGGTTTCCAGCCAGGACAGGTACAGGCATGTTTTGGTTTCCAGCCAGGACAGTTACAGGCATGTTTTGGTTTCCAGCCAGGACAGGTACAGGCATGTTTGGTTTCCAGCCAAGACAGTTACAGGCATGTTTTGGTTTCCAGCCAGGACATGTACAGGCATGTTTTGGTTTCTAGTCAGGACAGATACAGGCATGTTTTGGTTTCCAGCCAGGACAGGTACAGGCATGTTTTGGTTTCCAGCCAGGACAGATACAGGCATGTTTTGGTTTCCAGCCAGGACAGTTACAGGCATGTTTTGGTTTCCAGCCAGGACAGATACAGGCATGTTTTGGTTTCCAGCCAGGACAGGTACAGGCATGTTTTGGTTTCCAGCCAGGATATGTTTGTAACATTAATACACATACAGTATCTTTCTCCCTACATTTCCGTATTGACTGTCTTAAAGTAATGATGGACTGTCGTTTCTCTTTGCTTATTTGAGCTGTTCTTGCAATAATATGGACTTGGTCTTTTATCAAATAGAGCTATCTTCTGTATACCCCCTACCTTGTCACAACACAACTGATTGGCTCAAACGCATTAAGAAGGAAAGAAATTCCACAAATTAACTTTAAGAAGGCACACCTGTTAATTGAAATGCATTCCAGGTGACTACCTCATGAAGCTGGTTGAGAGAAGGCCAAGAGTGTGCAAAGCTGTCATCAAGGCAAGGGGTGGCTATTTGAAAAATCTATAAAATATATTTTGATTTGTTTAACACTTTTTTGGTTACTACATGATTCCATATGTGTTATTTCATAGTTTTGATGTCTTCACTATTATTCTACAATGTAGAAAATAGTAAAAATAAAGAAAACCCTGGAATGAGTTGGTGTGTCCAAACTTTTGACCGGTACTGTATATATATATATATAGATATATTTCACTCTCTCTTTCCCCCTCCTCTCTCTCTTTCTCTCCCCCTCCTCTCTCTTTCCCCTCCTCTCCCTCCCTCCCTCTCTCTCTCGCTCTTTTCCCCTTCTCGTTGTCCCCTCTCTCTCTTTCTCTCTCAGCCTCTCTCTTTCTCTCTCAGCCCCTGTTTACTGATTGTGATTAATCCCATTGTGCTTATCAACCCTAATTAAACATTTAGAGCCATTGGCTCCCCGTTGTTCAATGTCATTTTCTTCTAAATTCAAAAGTGGCACAGCCTGAGAAATCTTTATTATTGGAAATAAAGGCAGAGCGATAATGGAAGAGGAGAGAACGATGGGATGGGAGAGGTGGGGAGGTGTGGAGGTGGGGAGGTGGGGAGGTGTGGAGGTGTGGATGTGGGGAGGTGTGGAGGTGTGGAGGTGTGGAGGTGTGGAGGTGGGGAGGTGTGGAGGTGTAGAGGTGTGGAGGTGGGGAGGTGGGGAGGTGGGGAGGTGGGGAGGTGTGGAGGTGGGGAGGTGGGGAGGTGTGGAGGTGGGGAGGTGTGGAGTTGGGGAGGTGGGGAGGTGTGGAGGTGTGGAGGTGGGGAGGTGTGGAGGTGGGGAGGTGTGGAGGTGGGGAGGTGGGGAGGTGTGGAGGTGGGGAGGTGGGGAGGTGGGGAGGTGGGGGAGGTGCGGAGGTGGGGAGGTGTGGAGGTGTGGAGGTGGGGAGGTGGGGAGGTGTGGAGGTGTGGAGGTGGGGAGGTGGGGAGGTGTGGAGGTGGGGAGGTGTGGAGGTGGGGAGGTGGGGAGGTATGGAGGTGGGGAGGTGTGGAGGTGTGGAGGGGCAGTGAAGGGAGAAGATCAGAGAGAGGTACTGTAGAGCCCAGAGAGAAAATCAGAGAGAGGTACTGTAGAGCCCAGAGAGATGATCAGAGAGAGGCACTGTAGAGCCCAGAGAGATGATCAGAGAGAGGCACTGTAGAGCCCAGAGAGATGATCAGAGAGAGGCACTGTAGAGCCCAGGTGATGACATCCTACAGTTCAGGGAACATTTACATGAATGCAGATCAGACCTGGGTTCAAATACTATTTCAAATATCTCAATGACTTCTCCATACATTCAAAGTAAGTATTCAGATATATTTTATTTGAAAAGACAAGTAGTTTTGGCCGCCTGATGACATCACCAGGCGGTAAATGACATAATAGACCAATAAGAAAAAGAGTTCCAAACCTCTCTGCCAATAACAGCTCGTTTTCAGCTTTCCCCTCCCCGCTCAGACCACTCCCAGACAGTCCTAGCAAAGTTCTTGCATGATAAATTGCTCTTTGCTAAGAAGCTATTTTAGTTTCTTTGTTTTCAATTAAAATGGTCAAAATCACAGTAATGTATTTGGTCCCACTTTAAATGACGTTCAGCTTAGAAAGGCTTCATAAAGCCTTAATAGTGTCTTCATAAGCACTACATAAATGTGTTACAAAGTATCTATAATCACATGCATGCTTTATAAAGGGTTCATACATGTGGCATAACTGTGACATAATCAACAATGCCAAATGTGACGTAAACCACTACGTCGAATATGATATAAACATGTGCTTTATGAAGGGTGACACGTTGTGCTGAAGGATGACATACGCTCTAAAGTGATGTCACGCAGGTCACATGACACCTAATCTCGTTCCCAGACACTTCTGCCAAAATGCGCGGAAGGTCTGGTGGGAAACTTCCTACGATTCGTGTTATTATACTCCTCTTTAATTTACAAATCTCATGACATGGCTGTATCTAAGGGGGCGTTTTTTATTTAGCTGAGCCTGCTATTGTCGTCCTTCAGCACAGCATTTTGGGGAAAGTTGAGGTCAAGTTCAATATTGGCTTCGACCCAAGAAGGAAAGAGGTTGTTGGGCCATCCTAGAAATGTTTTACAGTAATATAATATATATATATATATATATCTAATATATCCAATTTAGCAGACCCTATTTATCCAAAGTGACTTACAGTCATGTGTGAATAACATTTTACGTATGGGTGGTCCCGGGAATCAATCCCACTATCCTAGTGTTGCAATGCTCTACCAAGATGCTTGACAGGGTTATAAATGCTTTTTGAAGCCTCAATTTTATATGATTTATAAAGCCTTTATTAAGCGGTGCTTCATAACCTAGTGGGTTATAACCTAGTGGGTTATGTCACATTTGACATTGGTGGTTATGTCACACAGTTGTGCCACATTTATGAACCCTTTAGAAAGCATGACATATGGTTATAGATTATTTGTAACACATGTATGTAGTGTTTATGAAGGCTTTATGAAGCCTTCATAAGCTGCACGTCAATTAAAGCGTGACCAAGTAGGGTCAACAACCCCCTTGAGCCAATGGCCGTACCTGCGTGGACATTCAATTAGCATAATAAAATAATCCCCATCAAAATCTGTCAGTTTAAGCTAGAGATATCTATTGAGCTGCGTCTCAATCCACCTCATCCGCCGATGTCGGCCTTTCACATCTGCGGTGGAAGGTGGCAGAGCTACAGCTGCGTTTGTCAGACCAGGAGACATCCTGAAAATCTGTCTTCTCACAAAAAACGTCTGCAGAGTCCACAAGCTTCACGGGACTCGTCTGAAGATGGTATCGATGTGACAACTTCTGTCTGTAGCGTCCGAACGGTTTGGGCTACAAACTAATTTGATCCCACCTTCGAAAGCTCTCACGAACACGTACACTACCATTCAAAAGTTTGGACACACCTACTCATTCAAGAATAATAGTGAACACATCAAAACTATGAAATAACACATATGGAATCATGTAGTAAAAAAAAAAAAGTGTTAAACAAATCAAAGTATATCTTATATTTGAGAATCTTCAAATAGCCACCCTATGCCTTGATGACAGCATTGCACACTCTTGGCATTCTCTCAAGCAGCTTCACCTGGAATGCCTTTCCAACAGTCTTGAAGGAGTTCCCACATATGCTGAGCACTTGTTGGCTGCTTTTCCTTCACTCTGTGGTCCAACTCATCCCAAACCATCTCAATTGGGTTGAGGTCGGGGGATTGTGGAGGCCAGGTCATCTGATGCAGCACTCCATCACTCTCCTTCTTGGTAAAATAGCCCTTACACAGCCTGGAGGTGTGTTGGGTCATTGTCCTGTTGAAAAACAAATGATAGTCCCACTAAACCCAAACCAGATGGGATGGCGTATTGCTGTAGAATGCTGTGGTAGCCATGCTGGTTAAGTGTGCCTTGAATTCTAAATAAATCACAGACAGTGTCACCATCATAGCGCTTGATGATTTCTTGAAATGTTCCGTATTGACTGACCTTCATGTCTTAAAGTAATGATGGACTGTCATTTCTCTTTGCTTATTTGAGCTGTTCTTGCCATAATATGGACTTGGTCTTTTACCAAATAGGGCTATCTTCTGTATACACCCCCTACCTTGTCACAACACAGCTGATTTGCTCAAACACATTAAGAAGGAAAGAAATTCCACAAATTAACTTTTAAGAAGGCACACCTGTTAATTGAAATGCATTCCAGGTGACTACCTCATGAAGCTGGTTGAGAGAATGCCAAGAGTGTGCAAAGCTGTCATCAAGGCAAAGGGTGGCTATTTGAAGAATCTCAAATATAAAATATATTTCGATTTGTTTAACACTTTTTTGGTTACTTCATGATTCTATACGTGTTATTTCATAGTTTTGATGTCTTCACTATTATTCTACAATCTAAAAAAAAAAGTAAAAATAAAGAAAAACCCTGGAATAAGTAGGTGTGTCCAAACTTTTGACTGGTACATTACATATCGGCAGTGAGACACACCCACAAGCCTCACAGGTCTAAACGTAACACAGTACCGGGCCAAAACATGAATGGAAGTCAAAAAGGTGTTTCTGATCTTTCTTATATCTCTAAGATATAGGAGAGACACTTCAAAACACACTTCCTTTATGATGAATTTCAAATAAAATGTACAGTATTTGAATCCGGTTCTGATGCAGATATCAAATAAAATGTACAGTATTTGAATCCGGTTCTGATGCAGATATCAAATACAATGTACAGTATTTGAATCCGGTTCTGATGCAGATATCAAATACAATGTACAGTATTTGAATCCGGTTCTGATGCAGATATCAAATACAATGTCCAGTATTTGAATCCGGTTCTGATGCAGATATCAAATACAATGTCCAGTATTTGAATCCGGTTCTGATGCAGATATCAAATATAATGTACAGCATTTGAATCCGGTTCTGATGCAGATATCAAATACAATGTACAGTATTTGAATCCGGTTCTGATGCAGATAACAAATACAATGTACAGTATTTGAATCCGGTTCTGATGCAGATATCAAATACAATGTACAGTATTTGAATCCGGTTCTGATGCAGATATCAAATACAATGTACAGTATTTGAATCCGGTTCTGATGCAGATATCAAATACAATGTAGAGTATTTGAATCCGGTTCTGATGCAGATATCAAATACAATGCACAGTATTTGAATCCGGTTCTGATGCAGATATCAAATACAATGCACAGTATTTGAATCCGGTTCTGATGCAGATATCAAATACAATGTACAGTATTTGAATCCGGTTCTGATGCAGATATAAAATACAATGTACAGTATTTGAATCCGGTTCTGATGCAGATATCAAATACAATGTACAGTATTTGAATCCGGTTCTGATGCAGATATCAAATACAATGTACAGTATTTGAATCCGGTTCTGATGCAGATATCAAATACAATGTACAGTATTTGAATCCGGTTCTGATGCAGATATCAAATACAATGTACAGTATATGAATCCGGTTCTGATGCAGATATCAAATACAATGTACAGTATTTGAATACGGTTCTGATGCAGATATCAAATACAATGTACAGTATTTGAATCCGGTTCTGATGCAGATATCAAATACAATGTACAGTATTTGAATCCGGTTCTGATGCAGATATCAAATACAATGTACAGTATTTGAATCCGGTTCTGATGCAGATATAAAATACAATGTACAGTATTTGAATCCAGTTCTGATGCAGATATGAAATACAATGTACAGTATTTGAATCCAGTTCTGATGCAGATATAAAATACAATGTACAGTATTTGAATCCGGTTCTGATGCAGATATCAAATACAATGTACAGTATTTGAATCCGGTTCTGATGCAGATATAAAATACAATGTACAGTATTTGAATCCGGATCTGATGCAGATATCAAATACAATGTACAGTATTTGAATCCGGTTCTGATGCAGATATCAAATACAATCTACAGTATTTGCATCCGGTTCTGATGCAGATATCAAATACAATGTACAGTATTTGAATCCGGTTCTGATGCAGATATCAAATACAATGTACAGTATTTTAATCCAGTTCTGATGAAGATATCAAAGACAATGTACAGTATTTGAATCCAGTTCTGAGGCAGATATCAAATACAATGTAAAGTATTTGAATCCAGTTCTGATGAAGATATCAAAGACAATGTACAGTATTTGAATCCAGTTCTGATGCAGATATCAAATACAATGTACAGTATTTGAATCAGTTCTGATGCAGATATCAAATACAATGTACAGCATTTGAATCCAGTTCTGATGCAGAGATCAAATACAATGTACAGTATTTGAATCCAGTTCTGATGCAGATATGAAATACAATGTACAGTATTTGAATCCAGTTCTGATGCAGATATAAAATACAATGTACATTATTTGAATCCAGTTCTGATGCAGATATGAAATACAATGTACAGTATTTGAATCCAGTTCTGATGCAGATATAAAATACAATGTACATTATTTGAATCCAGTTCTGATGCAGATATTAAATACAATATTCAGTATTTGAATCCAGTTCTGATGCAGATATAAAATACAATGTACAGTATTTGAATCCAGTTCTGATGCAGATATGAAATACAATGTACAGTATTTGAATCCAGTTCTGATGCAGATATAAAATACAATGTACATTATTTGAATCCAGTTCTGATGCAGATATTAAATACCATTTTCAGTATTTGAATCCAGTTCTGAAGCAGATATCAAAGACAATTTTCAGTATTTGAATCCAGTTCTGAGGCAGATATCAAAGAAAATGTTCAGTATTTGAATCCAGTTGTCACACCCTGGCTCTGGGGACTCTATATGTTGAGCCAGGGTGTGTAGATTCTATGTGTTTATGTTCTGTGTGGGAGTTCTAGTTGTGGTATTTCTATGTGGGCCAGAGTGGCTCCCAATCAGAGGCAACGAGTGTCAGCTGTTACTGGTTGTCTCTGATTGGGAGCCATATTTAAACAGTCTGTTTCCCTTAGTGTTTGTGGGATCTTGTTTCCGTTTGGTTTGTTTCTGTGTTAACCGTAGGACTGCACGTTTCGTTTATTGTTTTGTTGTTATATTATCACTTAAGATAATAAAGTTAAGTATGTTCGCAACCAACGCTGCGCATTGGTCTACTCTCTACGACGATCGTGACAGAAAATCCCACCATACCAGGACCAAGCAGCGTGTCAAGGAGCAGGCAGCCTGGACGTGGAAACAGATCTTGGACGGGCAGGGGTCCTGGACCTGGGAGGAAATCCAGGCCGGGATGGATCGCCGGCCATGGAAGGAGACGGTAGAGGAGCGACGGAGAGAGGAGCAACGGCGTAAACAGTGTCGTCGTCGGTCGGACGAGAGGCAACCCCAAAAATTTTTTAGGGGGGGCACACGGCATGGGCGACTGGGCAGCAGGAGGCAGCGACAGGGCGTAGTAGGAGGCTAGGTGAGGAGGCCACCAGGTTAAGGGGACTATTGGCGCAGAGGGAGCAGGCCTACGGTGTGCGTCGCCAGCCCAGCCCGGGCCTGTTCCTGCCCCTCGCACCAAGCCTACGGTGCGCGTCGCCAGCCCAGCCCGGCCTGTTCTTGCTCCCCGCACCAAGCCTACGGTGTGCGTCGCCAGCCCGGCCCGGCCTGTTCCTGCTCCTCGCACCAGGCCTACGGTGCGCGTCGCCAGCCCGGCCCGGCCTGTTCCTGCTCCCCGCACCAAGCCTACGGTGTGCGTCGCCAGCCCGGCCCGGCCTGTTCCTGCCCCTCGCACCAAGCCTACGGTGCGTGTCGCCAGCCCAGCCCGGCCTGTTCTTGCTCCCCGCACCAAGCCTATTGTGTGCGTCGCCATTCCGGCACGGCCTGTTCCTGCTCCTCGCACCAGGCCTACGGTGCGCGTCGCCAGCCCGGCCCGGCCTGTTCCTGCTCCTCGCACCAAGCCTACGGTGCGCGTCGCCAGCCCGGCCCGGTCTGTTCCTGCCACTCGCACCAAGCCTACGGTGCGCGTCGCCAGCCCGGCCCGGCCTGTTCCTGCCACTCGCACCAAAGCTACGGTGCGCGTCGCCAGCCCGGCCCGGCCTGTTCCTGCCACTCGCACCAAAGCTACGGTGCGCGTCGCCAGCCCGGCCCGGCCTGTTCCTGCCACTCGCACCAAGTCTACGGTGCGCGTCGCCAGCCCGGCCTGTTCCTGCCACTCGCACCAAGCCTACGGTGCGCGTCGCCAGCCCGGCCCAGCCTGTTCCTGCCACTCGCACCAAGCCAGGGGTGTGCATCGTCAGCCCGGTCCGGCCCGTAGCTGCTCCACGCACCAAGCCAGGGGTGTGCGTCGTCAGTCCGGCACAACCCGTGCCTGGGTCACCGGTGCCTGGTCAGGTACCGGTCAGCTACTACACACCGGAGCTGAAGCTATCCGCTCCTACGATGTCCAGTTCAGCTCCAGCCAGCGGGGCCAGACCGGACCAGGGGCGCTATGGGGGGATTATTGGAGGGTGGTGGGCAAGCCCGGAGCCGGAACCGCCTCCGAGGAGGAATGCCCACCCAGCCCTCCCCTGTTTGGTTCAAGTTGAGGCGCGGTCGCAGTCCGTGCCTTTGGGGGGGGGGTACTGTCACGCCCTGGTTCTGGGGACTCTATATGTTGAGCCAGGGTGTGTAGATTCTATGTGTTTATGTTCTGTGTGGGAGTTCTAGTTGTGGTATTTCTATGTTGGCCAGAGTGGCTCCCAATCAGAGGCAACGAGTGTCAGCTGTTGCTGGTTGTCTCTGATTGGGAGCCATATTTAAACAGTCTGTTTCCCTTAGTGTTTGTGGGATCTTGTTTCCGTTTGGTTTGTTTCTGTGTTAACCGTAGGACTGCACGTTTCGTTTATTGTTTTGTTGTTATATTATCACTTAAGATAATAAAGTTAAGTATGTTCGCAACCAACGCTGCGCATTGGTCTACTCTCTACGGCGATCGTGACAGAAGATCCCACCATACCAGGACCAAGCAGCGTGTCAAGGAGCAGGCAGCCTGGACGTGGAAACAGATCTTGGACGGGCAGGGGTCCTGGACCTGGGAGGAAATCCAGGCCGGGATGGATCGCCGGCCATGGAAGGAGACGGTAGAGGGAGCGACGGAGAGAGGAGCAACGGCGTAAACAGTGTCGTCGTCGGTCGGACGAGAGGCAACCCCAAAAAATTTTTAGGGGGGGCACACGGCATGGGCGACTGGGCAGCAGGAGGCAGCGACAGGGCGTAGTAGGAGGTTAGGTGAGGAGGCCACCAGGTTAAGGGGACTATTGGCGCAGAGGGAGCAGGCCTACGGTGTGCGTCGCCAGCCCAGCCCGGGCCTGTTCCTGCCCCTCGCACCAAGCCTACGGTGCGCGTCGCCAGCCCAGCCCGGCCTGTTCTTGCTCCCCGCACCAAGCCTACGGTGTGCGTCGCCAGCCCGGCCCGGCCTGTTCCTGCTCCTCGCACCAGGCCTACGGTGCGCGTCGCCAGCCCGGCCCGGCCTGTTCCTGCTCCTCGCACCAAGCCTACGGTGCGCATCGCCAGCCCGGCCCAGCCTGTTCCTGCCACTCGCACCAAGCCTACGGTGCGCGTCGCCAGCCCGGCACGGCCTGTTCCTGCCCCTCGCACCAAGCCTACGGTGCGCGTCGCCAGCCCAGCCTGGCCTTTTCCTGCTCCCCGCACCAAGCCTAAGGTGTGCGTCACCAGTCCGGTCCGGCCCGTTCCTGCTCCCCGCACTAAGTGGATGGTGCGCGTCGCCAGCCCGGCCCGGCCTGTTTCTGCTCCTCGCACCAGGCCTAAGGTGTGCATCGCCAGCCCGGCCCGGCCTGTTCCTGCCCCTCGCACCAAGCCTACGATGCGCGTCGCCAGCCCAGCCCGGCCTGTTCCTGCTCCCCGCACCAAGCCTACGGTGTGCGTCGCCAGCCCGGCCCGGCCTGTTCCTGCCCCTCGCACCAAGCATACTGTGCGTGTCGCCAGCCCAGCCCGGCCTGTTCTTGCTCCCCGCACCAAGCCTATTGTGTGCGTCGCCATTCCGGCCCGGCCTGTTCCTGCTCCTCGCACCAGGCCTACGGTGCGCGTCGCCAGCCCGGCCCGGCCTGTTCCTGCTCCTCGCACCAAGCCTACGGTGCGCGTCGCCAGCCCGGCCCGGCCTGTTCCTGCCACTCGCACCAAGCCTACGGTGCGCGTCGCCAGCCCGGCCCGGCCTGTTCCTGCCACTCGCACCAAAGCTACGGTGCGCGTCGCCAGCCCGGCCCGGCCTGTTCCTGCCACTCGCACCAAAGCTACGGTGCGCGTCGCCAGCCCGGCCCGGCCTGTTCCTGCCACTCGCACCAAGCCTACGGTGCGCGTCGCCAGCCCGGCCCGGCCTGTTCCTGCCACTCGCACCAAGCCTACGGTGCGCGTCGCCAGCCCGGCCCGGCCTGTTCCTGCCACTCGCACCAAGCCTACGGTGCGCGTCGCCAGCCCGGCCCGGCCTGTTCCTGCCACTCTCACCAAAGCTACGGTGCGCGTCGCTAGCCCGGCCCGGCCTGTTCCTGCCACTCGCATCAAGCCAGGGGTGCGAGTCGTCAGCCCGGTGAGGCCCGTTCCGGCTCCACGCACCAAGCCTACGGTGCGCGTCGCCAGCCCAGCCCAGCCCGGCCTGTTCCTGCTCCCCGCACCAAGCCTAAGGTGTGCGTCACCAGTCCGGTCCGGCCCGTTCCTGCTCCCCGCACTAAGTGGATGGTGCGCGTCGCCAGCCCGGCCCGGCCTGTTTCTGCTCCTCGCACGAGGCCAAAGGTGTGCATCGCCAGCCCGGCCCGGCCTGTTCCTGCCCCTCGCACCAAGCCTACGATGCGCGTCGCAAGCCCAGCCCGGCCTGTTCCTGCTCCCCGCACCAAGCCTACGGTGTGCGTCGCCAGCCCGGCCCGGCCTGTTCCTGCCCTTCGCACCAAGCCTACGGTGCGTGTCGCCAGCCCAGCCCGGCCTGTTCTTGCTCCCCGCAGCAAGCCTATTGTGTGCGTCGCCATTCCGGCCCGGCCTGTTCCTGCTCCTCGCACCAGGCCTACGGTGCGCGTCGCCAGCCCGGCCCGGCCTGTTCCTGCTCCTCGCACCAAGCCTACGGTGCGCGTCGCCAGCCCGGCCCGGCCTGTTCCTGCCACTCGCACCAAGCCTACGGTGCGCGTCGCCAGCCCGGCCCGGCCTGTTCCTGCCACTCGCACCAAAGCTACGGTGCGCGTCGCCAGCCCGGCCCGGCCTGTTCCTGCCACTCGCACCAAAGCTACGGTGCGTGTCGCCAGCCCGGCCCGGCCTGTTCCTGCCACTCGCACCAAGTCTACGGTGCGCGTCGCCAGCCCGGCCCGGCCTGTTCCTGCCACTCGCACCAAGCCTACGGTGCGCGTCGCCAGCCCGGCCCGGCCTGTTCCTGCCACTCGCACCAAGCCTACGGTGCGCGTCGCCAGCCCGGCCCGGCCTGTTCCTGCCACTCTCACCAAAGCTACGGTGCGCGTCGCCAGCCCGGCCCGGCCTGTTCCTGCCACTCGCATCAAGCCAGGGGTGCGAGTCGTCAGCCCGGTGAGGCCCGTTCCGGCTCCACGCACCAAGCCAGGGGTGCGCATCGTCAGCCAGGTCCGGCCCGTTGCTGCTCCACGCACCAAGCCAGGGGTGCGCATCGTCAGCCCGGTCCGGCCCGTTGCTGCTCCACGCACCAAGCCAGGGGTGCGCATCGTCAGCCCGGTCCGGCCCGTAGCTGCTCCACGCACCAAGCCAGGGGTGCGCATCGTCAGCCCGGTCCGGCCCGTTCCTGCTCCACGCACCAAGCCAGGGGTGTGCGTCGTCAGTCCGGCACAACCCGTGCCTGGGTCACCGGTGCCTGGTCAGGTACCGGTCAGCTACTACACACCGGAGCTGAAGCTATCCGCTCCTACGATGTCCAGTTCAGCTCCAGCCAGCGGGGCCAGACCGGACCAGGGGCGCTATGGGGGGATTATTGGAGGGTGGTGGGCAAGCCCGGAGCCGGAACCGCCTCCGAGGAGGAATGCCCACCCAGCCATCCCCTGTTTGGTTCAAGTTGAGGCGCGGTCGCAGTCCGCGCCTTTGGGGGGGGGTACTGTCACGCCCTGGCTCTGGGGACTCTATATGTTGAGCCAGGGTGTGTAGATTCTATGTGTTTATGTTCTGTGTGGGAGTTCTAGTTGTGGTATTTCTATGTTGGCCAGAGTGGCTCCCAATCAGAGGCAACGAGTGTCAGCTGTTGCTGGTTGTCTCTGATTGGGAGCCATATTTAAACAGTCTGTTTCCCTTAGTGTTTGTGGGATCTTGTTTCCGTTTGGTTTGTTTCTGTGTTAACCGTAGGACTGCACGTTTCGTTTATTGTTTTGTTGTTATATTATCACTTAAGATAATAAAGTTAAGTATGTTCGCAACTAACGCTGCGCATTGGTCTACTCTCTACGACGATCGTGACAGAAGATCCCACCATACCAGGACCAAGCAGCGTGTCAAGGAGCAGGCAGCCTGGACGTGGAAACAGATCTTGGACGGGCAGGGGTCCTGGACCTGGGAGGAAATCCAGGCCGGGATGGATCGCCGGCCATGGAAGGAGACGGTAGAGGAGCGACGGAGAGAGGAGCAACGGCGTAAACAGTGTCGCCGTCGGTCGGACGAGAGGCAACCCCAAAAATTTTTTAGGGGGGGGCACACGGCATGGGCGACTGGGCAGCAGGAGGCAGCGACAGGGCGTAGTAGGAGGTTAGGTGAGGAGGCCACCAGGTTAAGGGGGCTATTGGCGCAGAGGGAGCAGGAGTTAGTGGTGCAGAGGGTGGAGCTATTGGAGGCGATAAGGGAGAAGGTGAGAATTGAGGCACGGCGAGAGGAACTCGGTAGGCAGCTGAGGGAGCGGAGGGTTATGACGAAACCCAGTCCCGCTCCTCACACCAAGCAAGTGGTGTGCGTCACCAGTCCGGTCCGGCCCGTTCCTGCTCCCCGCACTAAGTGGATGGTGCGCGTCGCCAGCCCGGCCCGGCCTGTTTCTGCTCCTCGCACCAGGCCTAAGGTGTGCGTCGCCAGCCCGGCCCGGACTGTTCCTGCCCCTCGCACCAAGCCTACGGTGCGCGTCGCCAGCCCAGCCCGGCCTGTTCCTGCTCCCCGCACCAAGCCTACGGTGTGCGTCGCCAGCCCGGCCCGGCCTGTTCCTGCCCCTCGCACCAAGCCTACGGTGCGCGTCGCCAGCCCAGCCCGGCCTGTTCTTATTCCCCGCACCAAGCCTACGGTGTGCGTCGCCAGCCCGGCCCGGCCTGTTCCTGCTCCTCGCACCAGGCCTACGGTGTGCGTCGCCAGCCCGGCCCGGGCCTGTTCCTGCCCCTCGCACCAAGCCTACGGTGCGCGTCGCCAGCCCAGCCCGGCCTGTTCTTGCTCCCCGCACCAAGCCTACGGTGTGCGTCGCCAGCCCGGCCCGGCCTGTTCCTGCTCCTCGCACCAGGCCTACGGTGCGCGTCGCCAGCCCGGCCCGGCCTGTTCCTGCTCCTCGCACCAAGCCTACGGTGCGCGTCGCCAGCCCGGCCCAGCCTGTTCCTGCCACTCGCACCAAGCCTACGGTGCGCATCGCCAGCCCGGCACGGCCTGTTCCTGCCCCTCGCACCAAGCCTACGGTGCGCGTCGCCAGCCCAGCCCGGCCTGTTCCTGCTCCCCGCACCAAGCCTAAGGTGTGCGTCACCAGTCCGGTCCGGCCCGTTCCTGCTCCCCGCACTAAGTGGATGGTGCGCGTCGCCAGCCCGGCCCGGCCTGTTTCTGCTCCTCGCACCAGGCCTAAGGTGTGCATCGCCAGCCCGGCCCGGCCTGTTCCTGCCCCTCGCACCAAGCCTACGATGCGCGTCGCCAGCCCAGCCCGGCCTGTTCCTGCTCCCCGCACCAAGCCTATTGTGTGCGTCGCCATTCCGGCCCGGCCTGTTCCTGCTCCTCGCACCAGGCCTACGGTGCGCGTCGCCAGCCCGGCCCGGCCTGTTCCTGCTCCTCGCACCAAGCCTACGGTGCGCGTCGCCAGCCCGGCCCGGCCTGTTCCTGCCACTCGCACCAAGCCTACGGTGCGCGTCGCCAGCCCGGCCCGGCCTGTTCCTGCCACTCGCACCAAAGCTACGGTGCGCGTCGCCAGCCCGGCCCGGCCTGTTCCTGCCACTCGCACCAAAGCTACGGTGCGTGTCGCCAGCCCGGCCCGGCCTGTTCCTGCCACTCGCACCAAGTCTACGGTGCGCGTCGCCAGCCCGGCCCGGCCTGTTCCTGCCACTCTCACCAAAGCTACGGTGCGCGTCGCCAGCCCGGCCCGGCCTGTTCCTGCCACTCGCATCAAGCCAGGGGTGCGAGTCGTCAGCCCGGTGAGGCCCGTTCCGGCTCCACGCACCAAGCCAGGGGTGCGCATCGTCAGCCAGGTCCGGCCCGTTGCTGCTCCACGCACCAAGCCAGGGGTGCGCATCGTCAGCCCGGTCCGGCCCGTTGCTGCTCCACGCACCAAGCCAGGGGTGCGCATCGTCAGCCCGGTCCGGCCCGTAGCTGCTCCACGCACCAAGCCAGGGGTGCGCATCGTCAGCCCGGTCCGGCCCGTTCCTGCTCCACGCACCAAGCCAGGGGTGTGCGTCGTCAGTCCGGCACAACCCGTGCCTGGGTCACCGGTGCCTGGTCAGGTACCGGTCAGCTACTACACACCGGAGCTGAAGCTATCCGCTCCTACGATGTCCAGTTCAGCTCCAGCCAGCGGGGCCAGACCGGACCAGGGGCGCTATGGGGGGATTATTGGAGGGTGGTGGGCAAGCCCGGAGCCGGAACCGCCTCCGAGGAGGAATGCCCACCCAGCCATCCCCTGTTTGGTTCAAGTTGAGGCGCGGTCGCAGTCCGCGCCTTTGGGGGGGGGTACTGTCACGCCCTGGCTCTGGGGACTCTATATGTTGAGCCAGGGTGTGTAGATTCTATGTGTTTATGTTCTGTGTGGGAGTTCTAGTTGTGGTATTTCTATGTTGGCCAGAGTGGCTCCCAATCAGAGGCAACGAGTGTCAGCTGTTGCTGGTTGTCTCTGATTGGGAGCCATATTTAAACAGTCTGTTTCCCTTAGTGTTTGTGGGATCTTGTTTCCGTTTGGTTTGTTTCTGTGTTAACCGTAGGACTGCACGTTTCGTTTATTGTTTTGTTGTTATATTATCACTTAAGATAATAAAGTTAAGTATGTTCGCAACTAACGCTGCGCATTGGTCTACTCTCTACGACGATCGTGACAGAAGATCCCACCATACCAGGACCAAGCAGCGTGTCAAGGAGCAGGCAGCCTGGACGTGGAAACAGATCTTGGACGGGCAGGGGTCCTGGACCTGGGAGGAAATCCAGGCCGGGATGGATCGCCGGCCATGGAAGGAGACGGTAGAGGAGCGACGGAGAGAGGAGCAACGGCGTAAACAGTGTCGCCGTCGGTCGGACGAGAGGCAACCCCAAAAAATTTTTAGGGGGGGGCACACGGCATGGGCGACTGGGCAGCAGGAGGCAGCGACAGGGCGTAGTAGGAGGTTAGGTGAGGAGGCCACCAGGTTAAGGGGGCTATTGGCGCAGAGGGAGCAGGAGTTAGTGGTGCAGAGGGTGGAGCTATTGGAGGCGATAAGGGAGAAGGTGAGAATTGAGGCACGGCGAGAGGAACTCGGTAGGCAGCTGAGGGAGCGGAGGGTTATGACGAAACCCAGTCCCGCTCCTCACACCAAGCAAGTGGTGTGCGTCACCAGTCCGGTCCGGCCCGTTCCTGCTCCCCGCACTAAGTGGATGGTGCGCGTCGCCAGCCCGGCCCGGCCTGTTTCTGCTCCTCGCACCAGGCCTAAGGTGTGCGTCGCCAGCCCGGCCCGGACTGTTCCTGCCCCTCGCACCAAGCCTACGGTGCGCGTCGCCAGCCCAGCCCGGCCTGTTCCTGCTCCCCGCACCAAGCCTACGGTGTGCGTCGCCAGCCCGGCCCGGCCTGTTCCTGCCCCTCGCACCAAGCCTACGGTGCGCGTCGCCAGCCCAGCCCGGCCTGTTCTTATTCCCCGCACCAAGCCTACGGTGTGCGTCGCCAGCCCGGCCCGGCCTGTTCCTGCTCCTCGCACCAGGCCTACGGTGTGCGTCGCCAGCCCGGCCCGGGCCTGTTCCTGCCCCTCGCACCAAGCCTACGGTGCGCGTCGCCAGCCCAGCCCGGCCTGTTCTTGCTCCCCGCACCAAGCCTACGGTGTGCGTCGCCAGCCCGGCCCGGCCTGTTCCTGCTCCTCGCACCAAGCCTACGGTGCGCGTCGCCAGCCCAGCCCGGCCTGTTCTTGCTCCCCGCACCAAGCCTATTGTGTGCGTCGCCATTCCGGCCCGGCCTGTTCCTGCTCCTCGCACCAGGCCTACGGTGCGCGTCGCCAGCCCGGCCCGGCCTGTTCCTGCTCCTCGCACCAAGCCTACGGTGCGCGTCGCCAGCCCGGCCCGGCCTGTTCCTGCCACTCGCACCAAGCCTACGGTGCGCGTCGCCAGCCCGGCCCGGCCTGTTCCTGCCACTCGCACCAAAGCTACGGTGCGCGTCGCCAGCCCGGCCCGGCCTGTTCCTGCCACTCGCACCAAAGCTACGGTGCGCGTCGCCAGCCCGGCCCGGCCTGTTCCTGCCACTCGCACCAAGTCAACGGTGCGCGTCGCCAGCCCGGCCCGGCCTGTTCCTGCCACTCGCACCAAGCCTACGGTGCGCGTCGCCAGCCCGGCCCAGCCTGTTCCTGCCACTCGCACCAAGCCTACGGTGCGCGTCGCCAGCCCGGCCCGGCCTGTTCCTGCCACTCTCACCAAAGCTACGGTGCGCGTCGCCAGCCCGGCCCGGCCTGTTCCTGCCACTCGCATCAAGCCAGGGGTGCGAGTCGTCAGCCCGGTGAGGCCCGTTCCGGCTCCACGCACCAAGCCAGGGGTGCGCATCGTCAGCCAGGTCCGGCCCGTTGCTGCTCCACGCACCAAGCCAGGGGTGCGCATCGTCAGCCCGGTCCGGCCCGTTGCTGCTCCACGCACCAAGCCAGGGGTGCGCATCGTCAGCCCGGTCCGGCCCGTAGCTGCTCCACGCACCAAGCCAGGGGTGTGCGTCGTCAGTCCGGCACAACCTGTGCCTGGGTCACCGGTGCCTGCTCAGGTACCGGTCAGCTACTACACACCGGAGCTGAAGCTATCCGCTCCTACGATGTCCAGTTCAGCTCCAGCCAGCGGGGCCAGACCGGACCAGGGGCGCTATGGGGGGATTATTGGAGGGTGGTGGGCAAGCCCGGAGCCGGAACCGCCTCCGAGGAGGAATGCCCACCCAGCCCTCCCCTGTTTGGTTCAAGTTGAGGCGCGGTCGCAGTCCGCGCCTTTGGGGGGGGGTACTGTCACACCCTGGCTCTGGGGACTCTATATGTTGAGCCAGGGTGTGTAGATTCTATGTGTTTATGTTCTGTGTGGGAGTTCTAGTTGTGGTATTTCTATGTGGGCCAGAGTGGCTCCCAATCAGAGGCAACGAGTGTCAGCTGTTGCTGGTTGTCTCTGATTGGGAGCCATATTTAAACAGTCTGTTTCCCTTAGTGTTTGTGGGATCTTGTTTCCGTTTGGTTTGTTTCTGTGTTAACCGTAGGACTGCACGTTTCGTTTATTGTTTTGTTGT